>NC_137046.1:28983563-29001063 GCF_032717465.1 Coenobita brevimanus
GTTTACTAGCCTTGGATTTCCCCCTAAACCAAGTCCAAAACCCAACCAGATGAGCCCAAAAACAGGTTTAAAGGAAATCAAAATGGCCTAACAGCTGTCAAGGATGCTAACCTAAGACTAACACCTGTAAATAACTCACATAAACCCACAAATATAATCTGAATATTGTCTATCTATCTATCTATTGCCAGACGCCTCAATCCATTACGGGGTGGCCACAAACAAATCACCTCCACGTTGCCCTGTCCCCCACCATTTCACTGCCCTGCTCCCAACTCACACCTCCCTCTCTCATATACCTCTCCACTCCATCCCTCCATCTCATCCTCGGCCTCCCCCTCCCTTTCCCCCCCTCCACCTCACTCACATACACTCTCCTCATCAGTCTCTCACCCTCCATCCTCTCCACATTTCCAAACCACCTCAGTGTTTTCCTCCCAATGCTTCCTAACACATCCACATCCACAACACAACGCTCCTTTATATCCTCATTTGTCAGCCTGTCTCTCCATGTGACTCCACAGGCTCCTCTTAAATAACTCATTTCTGCTGCTCTCACTCTTGACTTGTGTTCTTCCAGCAACGTCCAAGCTTCACTTCCATACGTTAGAGTTGGTATCACAATACTGTCATGCAGTAACTTTTTCACTTCCACGCTCACTTCCCTGTTTCTTATCACTACTCTCAAGGAACCAACAACCTTTCTTCCTTGTTGTACACTTTCAAGCACTTCACCCTCCAAACATCCATCCTTACTTATCACACTACCCAAGTAATTAAACGTACTCACATTTTCCATTTCCTCACCATCCAACCTCACTGTACATTCACTGACTTCACCTCTCTCAATGACCATAACTTTACTCTTCCCTGCATTCACCTTCAGATTCCGTTTCTTACACACTCTCCCAAACTCATCCACCAAGCCTTGCAGCTCTCCTTCATCTTCACTCAACAACACAATATCATCTGCAAACAACAGTACAGGGAGTTTCCAAACACTACCCTCTCTCACCAGGGCCACTCCAACATCCACCACCCTACCTTGTACCTCTTTTATTACCCCATCCATGTACAGATTGAACAACCATGGAGACATGACACATCCCTGTTTCAACCCAACCTTCAAAGAGAAAAATTCACTTAGTTCACCATTCACACGCATTGAAGCCTTAGCAGCATCATACATACTCTTCACAGCATTCAACAACTTCCCATCTAGTCCATATATTCTTAATACTTTCCACAATTCTTGTCTATCCACCCTGTCATATGTTTTTTCCAAATCCATGAAAGCCACATACAACTTCTTTCCCTTCTCTAGAAACTTTTCCACTAAAAATCTAAGAATGAATATCTGATCTACACAACCTCTCCCCTTCCTAAAGCCTCCCTGTTCTTCCAACTAATTCCTCTGTTCTTTCCCTAACTCTGTCAATAAGTATCCTACCATACACTTTTCCTATTAAACTAAGAAGCCAAATGCCCCTATGATTACCACACACATCTTTTTCCCCTTTTCCTTTGTACAAGGGAATAATTATACCTGACTTCCAGTCCTCCGGGACTCTACCTTCCTCCCAGGCCAATCTGCACATCTTCCACATCCATTCTACTACTATCTCTCCCCCATGCTTCAGCATTTCACCACACACTCCATCAATTCCTGGGGCTTACCTCATTTTAACTTTCTTCGTCGCTTCCACAATTTGCATCCTATTGATTTCTTCCTGACTTCTCACCCCCCTCCTTCTCCCAGCCATTTCCCAGCCACTTATACTCGCATTACTTCCATCCTCTATGTTCAACAATTCCTTAAAGTGTTCTCTCCCTCTGCTCACTTTTTCTCCCTTCTCCACTGGTAACCTACTATTTTTATCTTTCACTCCCCTGCTAACTTCATTGCCACCCTGTCTTACTCTCTTCACCTCTTTCCAGAACATTTTCTTACAGTCCCTCCACTTTACACTCAAATTCCTTCCAAATTCCTCATCCATGCTCTTCTTACTCTCTCTTACTAATCTTTTTACCTCTCTCTTCTGAACTTGATGAGGTAAGATTTCATTTATTGTACCCCATATACTGTACCTATTCAGTACTGTAATTTATTATGCTGAGAACTAGAGATTGCACGACAATTTTTCGAGTTGACTTACCACAGTTTTCACTTATTTGATTTATGAACATTAGGGTTCCCATAACTTTCTTACTTAATTCATTAATATGTACATCAAAAAGCATATATCTATTGATGTAGACATCTAGATTTTTTACATTAGAGCTTGGGTAAATGTGGTCGCCACAACAATTTATGACAGTATTAGGAAGACTATGTGATAAAAGTTGCTTATTTCTTATAAAGATACAGTGAGTTTTTCTTGGATTTAGCATAAGTCCATTTCTAATAAAATAATGTTTTGCAATTCATAAAGTTCCTTCTGTGTTGGAGATGAAAGCCTCAAGATTATTTATAGTGTCAGCATGGAGAAACTGTGCATCATCTGCATATAGCACCAAAGAACATCCATTTATACTCTCAGCAAGGTCATTAACATAGACGGGTAAACAAGACAGGGCCAAGGATTGAGCCTTGAGGGACCTCGTAAGCTATATTCAATTTATCAGATATTGTGTTGCTCAGGCGGACAGACTGAGTCCTATTTTCCGTGTAACTTTTGAACCAGAAGCAGCCAATATTAAGCTTAGCACATTTACTCAGAAGAATGTCATGACTAATACTATCAAAAGCTTTAGAGAGGTCACACACGGTTAACAGTGTAACTTTCTTAGAATCCATGTTATCATAATATATTTCATTGGTTACGACAGTAAGAGAGGTCTCAGTGGATAACCTAGGATGAAATCCACATTGGGTATTACAAGTTGGTTATATTCCAAGAAGTGTATGAACTGAATAGTAACACCTTTTCAGAGAGAGAGAGAATCAGTCCCTCCTCTCTCTCTCTCTCCTTCTCCATTCCCTCCCTCCCTCCCCCTCTCTCTCTTGGGAGAGAGAGAGAATCAGTCCCTCCTCTCTCTCTCTCTTCCATTCCCTCCCTCCCTCCCCCTCTCTCTCTTGGGAGAGAGAGAGAGAGAGAATCAGTCCCTCCTCTCTCTCTCTCCTCCATTTCCTCCCTCCCTCCCCCTCCCTCTCCATTGCCTCCCTCCTTCTCCATTCCCTCCCTCTCTCCCTCCCCCTCCCTTCCCATTCCCTCCCTCCCTCCCTCTCTTGCAAGAGAGAGAGAGAGAATCAGTCCCTCCTCTCTCTCTCCTTCTCCATTCTTTCTCTCCACCCCCCTCCCTCTCTGAGAGAGAGAGAGAGAGAGAGAGAGAGAGAGAGAGAGAGAGAGAGAGAGAGAGAATCAGTCCCTCCTCTCTCTCTCTCCTTCTCCATTCTCTCCCTTACTCACCCTCCCTCTCTGAGAGAGAGAGAGAGAGAGAGAGAGAGAGAGAGAGAGAGAAATTGAGAGAGAGAGAGAATCAGTCCCTCCTCTCTCTCTCTCCTTCTCCATTCTCTCCCTTCCTCAACCTCCCTCTCTGAGAGAGAGAGAGAGAGAGAGAAAATTGGCCCCTCCTCTCTATTCCCCCTTCCCTCCCCCTCTCTCTGAGAGAGAGAGAGAGAGAGAGAGAGAGAGAGAATAAATACAGGAATGAACTGAACTGGCAACATAGCTTTCACCAAGCCTGATGCATTTGGCATCCCTTCCTTTTTTAAGTCCGGGCACGAATCACGCCCAATTAGGCAGCGAGAGTTGGGGGGATTTATGGTGATTGCAAGATTGGGGCTTTTTATACTGTACTGTATTTTAAAAGTAACATGCAGTACAGTATATACTATATACCTGCAGATATAGTGCAATGTACCTACAGTATACAGTACATAAGTTACAATGGTCGCTTAACATCCAGATCACTTAACGTCCTATTTTTCAGAACATATCGAGGATGCTAAGTGGCGCATGCCTGTAATGCAGTTTTTTATACAACTGTGATCAAGAAAAACCATTATAATGAAATCAGTGATCAAGGAGGTCTAACTGCATTTTCACATCAGTCACCACGTACAGTATATCTATGAGGTTGACACTCTATGGAATAACTCTATCTGTCTGGCCGAGCAAACTCGTCAACCACAGGTAAACAACTGCTTCTGTGGGGCTGCCCTACAGGTACAGCAAAATACAGTCATACCCCATTATACAATCCATCTTTATAAGACACCCCGCCATAGCAACGTAAGAAAATTAACATCCTTCCCCGCCTATTGATGGCCAGTCCCCACTTATCTGATGGGTTTTTATCTGATGGGGTGAAGGATAAAAATGGTAGATTACTAGTGGAGAAGGGGGAAAATGTGAGCAGGTAGGGCGAACACTTTTAACGAAATGCTGAACATAAAAAATTAAAGTAATCAGAGTATAAGTGGCCGGAGAATGGCTGGGCGACGGAGAGAGGTGAGATGAGAGGAAGAAATCAGTAGGACGGAAGTTGTGGAAGCAACGAAGAAAGTTAAAATGAGGTAAGTCCCAGGAATTGATGGAGTTTGTGGTGAAATGCTGAAGCATGGGGGAGAGATAGTGGTAGAATGGATGTGGAAGATGTGCAGATTGGCCTGGGAGGAAGGTTGAGTCCCAGAGGATTGGAAGTCAGGTATAATTATTCCCTTGTACAAAGGAAAAGGGGAAAAAGAAGTATGTGGTAATCATAGGGGCATTTGTCTCCTTAGTGTAATAGGAAAAGTATATGGTAGGATACTTACTGAGAGTTTGGGAAATAACAGAGGAATTAGTTGGAGAAGAACAGGGAGGCTTTATGAAGGGAAGAGGTTGTGTATATCAAATATTCATTCTTAGATCTTTAGAAAGATGTTGTATGCGGCCTTCATGGATTTAGAGAAAGCATATGACAGGGTGGATAGACAAGGATTGTGGAAAGCATTAAGAATATATGGAGTAGACAGGAAGTTTTTGAATGCTGTGAAGAGTATGTATGTCGGTGCTAAGGCTGCAGTGCATGTGGATAGTGAACTGAGTGAATTCTTCTATTTGAAGGTTGGATTGAAGCAGAGATGTGTCATGTCACCATGGTTGTTCAATCTGTATATGGATGGGGTTATAAAAGAGATACAAGGTAGGGCAGTGGATGTTGAAGCAGCCTTAGTGAGAGAGTGCAGTGTTTGGAAACTCCCTGTACTGTTGCTTGCTGATGATACTGTGTTGTTAGGTGAAGACGAATGGGAGCTGCGAGGCTTAATGGATGAGTTTGGGAGTGTATGTGAGAAACGGAATCTAAAGGTGAATGTAGGGAAGAGTGAAGTTATGGTCTTTGAGAGAGATAAAGTCAGTGAATGTACAGTGAGGTTGGATGAGGAGGAAATGGAAAATGTGAGTGTGTTTAAGTACTTGGGTAGTGTAATGAGTAAGGATGGAAGTTTAGAGGGTGAAGTGCTTGAAAGGGTACAACAAGGAAGAAAGGTTGGTGGTTCCTTGGAAGCAGTGATAAGAAACAGAGAAGTGAGCATGGACGTGAAAAAGTTACTACATGACAGTACTGTGATACCAAGTCTAACGTGTGGAAGTGAAGCTTGGACCTTGTTGGAGGGACAGAAGTCAAAAGTGAGAGCAGTGGAAATGAGTTATTTGAGCGGAGCATGTGAAGTCACATGGAGAGACAGACTGACAAATGAGGAGATAAAGGATCGTTGTGGTGTGGATGTGAATGTGATAGGAAGTGTTAGGAGAAACACACTGAGGTTGTTTGGCCATGTGGAGAGGATGGAGAGTGAGAGACTAACGAGGAGAATGTATGTGAGTGATGTGGAGGGGGGCAGAGGGAGGGGGAGGCCAAGGATGAGATGGAGAGATGGAATGGAGAGGTATATGAGAGAAGGGGGTTTGAGCTGGGAGCAGGGCAGTGAAATGGGAGGGGCCAGGGTGACATGGAGGCAATTTGTTTGTGGCAACCCCTTATGGGATTAAGGCGTCTGGCAATAGATAGATAGATAGCTTTTTTCAACTGATTCTGATGATATTTCAGACTTAAATTTTGTGTTTTGGTTGATTTATAAACTGTTTTTAAACTTAATGTGTTTTAGTCATAGGTGGTGTAAACACTGTCACTTTTGGGTACAGTTTACTAAGTTTGATTTTCTCCAGACTTAGTTTTGATGATTTTTAGATTTTGGGGGGGGGGGTTAGGTGAGTTATAAACAGCTTTTAGGCTTGGTTTACCTTGTTTTAAAACTATTTTGAGGTTTAGGTGAGCTAGAAACTTGTTCTTGGACTTATTTGGGTAGGTTTTGGACTTGGCTGGGGGGGAGATCACAAGGCTCCCAAACTCATCCTTATACTTTCTGTTATCCCCATTTAACAATACCCCGGCTCAACGATGGGTTTTCCCAACTGCATCTCATCGTTATAACGAGGATGGCCTGTACATACATGGTGTAGGGATCCAACATCCCCTTGTGGTAGACAGCACCTCACCAGGATCGAATCTAGGTCCTTCCCACAGCAAGGTGCAAGGAAATGATAGAAGGTTTAGCTCCCAGGTGAACATCACAGCTGCTCCATCAGCGGTGCACAGCACCACCACATGTAGGCTCCTCATCAGAGCCTGAATGGGAAAGTATGTCAGTATAAATGGAAAAGTTAAAAGAGTTACTTTGTGTTAAACTTAGCGAGAATAATTGGTTCCTTATTAAGTCACATGCATCATGCCATCAAAATGTGCTTCCACAATAACAGAAAAGGCCAGATTTGGGATGTTTGGGGCTTACATTTTGCAATACAGTAGAAGTCCGAATTTTCGGCATCTATGGGACCAGGCAAGTGCCGAAATATCAAAATTGCCGAATTATCGAAAACCCTACCCACTCAGTACCTTATATGTTTCGGTGAACACTATCATCATTACTCACATCATTACAAATGTGTTTGGAGAGAGTACTGTATACTGTTTGATACTGTACAATACTGTAATGAATACAGTACTATACATGAATATGAAAAATAAAGAAATTAGTGAACATACTGTATATAAATGTAATGGTACAGTAGGCCTACAAGTTCACATGCACTTACCTAAACCTATAGTACGTTCCTTATTTACATATGTACAATAGAAGGGGTTGATTGGAGTCTGCTACTGCTGGAAGAAGTCCCCAGCAGTAGAGGGTCCTGCAACAGGCTCTAAGGACTCTTCTCCCTGTTGCTGCAGCAGTAGAGCTTGAGGTTCAGAGACTGCTGTTGGTGATGGAGAGGAGGGAGCAGAGGAGCTTACGTTAAACTCATCCATAATCTGTTTCCTACTCATGCCAGCCTCTAATTTTTTCAACAGCTCAATTTTCCGAGCAATAGTCAACATCTTATGTGTACGCTTCTTGCTAACACCAGTTAACTTTCCACACGTGGAGGCCATTTTCAAAGCACGCAGAAGATGTTTATACTGTTCACAACACACGGCTGGTCCACTCAGGTGTTACAAAGCTCCTGTCTGATGTTACGGTGCTTACAGCACACTCGAATAGTAATTTCAGAGGTATTTCGGTACGAAGTTCACAAAGCACACAGAAGAATCAAGAGAAGTCGGCAGCAGCACGGCAACAACTTGGAAGAATGGCGGAAGAATGGCGAAACAG
This sequence comes from Coenobita brevimanus, assembly GCF_032717465.1. Classification (NCBI taxonomy): domain Eukaryota; kingdom Metazoa; phylum Arthropoda; class Malacostraca; order Decapoda; family Coenobitidae; genus Coenobita; species Coenobita brevimanus. Next base: position 28,991,203 of record NC_137046.1, read on the forward strand.
ATTCTCTTTCCCATGCTAGACTCACTACATGTTTGTCCTCTCTTTATGCTATAGGAGAAAGAGCTAGCCTCTGAGCTTCATGGCAGTGGTAGACTCATTCCATCACTTTCACTATCTCACTCACTAAGGCGGGTAAAGGCGGGTAGCTAGCTGGCGAGCCTCATGGAGAATTTCAAGACTGACGAAAAAAATTGGAGAATCTGCCGAACGATCGGAGATATTCGTAAATGGGACTATTTCTCAAAACTGCCGAAATGTCAGATTTGCCGGGGATTTGGATGACGAAATATTGGACTTTTACTGTATATTGATTCTGTTCATGTTTTACTGATTTTATGGACCTGACAATCAGTTCATTATACAATAGGTCACTTGCACTGTGAAAACACACATTATTAGCAATCATTCAATACACTGTAAAAAGATTCCATACTGGATGGTAAATGAACTGTCATCATTGCATGATACAATTTACTGAACTCATACTTATTCCCCCCCCCCTCTCTCTCTTTTTTTTTTTTTTTTTTTTTTTTTTTTTTGGGGGCAAACAAGTGCACCATATAATCTGGAAAATATGGAATGGTAAACATAATGAACAAAAATGTTAATTCAAGAATGCATCATATTAACCCATCACGTCCGGGGGTTTTCACCAGCCAAACAACCAGCAGGTCTATTTCTTAAAAATCACCATTATTTAAACCATAATTTCTCAGCAAACACTATAATATAATATTATAGTTTAATATTATAATATAATGCTATAATCATAATCATAATACAATAACAATAATACTATAAAACACTAGATCATATATACATGCCACCTGGACGTCCCCAGGTTGTCATGTATACATGCCACACGGACGGGATGGGTTCAAGCCTAGTAGCAACAAAGGTTAACAACAAAAATAACATTATCTTCCTTGCCCTGTGAGAACCCTGGTAGTCGCCTTCTATTGTGTAGATGCGATAGCCAGGGTTGAGCTTATAATAGGAGGTGACGGATGGTCCAATGTAGGCAATGTTGGTGACTCTGTGGCGGTTGTATTCATCATAAAACAGTTCAAACTCATCAAAATGTGTATGACCAAAGAACTGTCCAGTGATGGTTGATTCAAATCTGGGGAAGAAGAGAGGTCAAAGCATAAATTCATGTTCAAGTACAATACACACACACACACATTATATATATATATATATATATATATATATATATATATATATATATATATATATATATATATACAGTACCCTCGCATCCAACACTGTAATATTGTCATGCATGGGTCACGTGTTGGACCAAAAACGTGTTGGACAAACAATAGAGCTTATGGGGAAAAATGAATTATGTCAGCAACCCTAGGAAAAGTCACCCTAAATACCTACCATATACCTATACATATATTGGTACTATTGTAATTATAATAAATGGTACTGTGCTATGAATGATAACTAACCTTTTAGGACAGTGTTGGTGGGCTTGCTGGGAATGGAAGGTGGTATCCAAGGCTGTAGGTAGTCCTACTGGGTCCCCGGAGGATGGCTGCTGGCGTCACTAGTGGGTAATGGCTGTTGCTCCTCCTCAACCTCCCTCATAAATCCTTCAAAATCACACTCAGAATCACTATCTTCGTCCACAGCCATGGAAGCTCCTGCTTCTACCTGTCCTAGCACTCTGTAATCCACGGCAAAGGGCAAGCTTCTCACGCTGTTGCCAGAGCCCTGTCTCGTGACTGTGGAAAGTGATCGCTGTCGCTGACTCGGTAGAGAATAAGGAGAAGCAACTTTGTTTATAAACTGGTACACACGCCGATGAGAAGGGTTTCAAAACGATTGATATTTATTCTAAAATATTAATATGTATTCAGTGTCAGGCTAAATGTTCAATGCTGTAGTACGATACATTCTCTGTCGAGTCGCCTGGGTTTTGGTCACACTGTTTTGCCCATCGTATCCTCGGCAGGAATCCATCCAGATGAATTCCAAATGCCCGTGGTATCATCGGCAATTTTACCACGTTACCGCTCCGATTTACCATCGTATCCTCGGCAAACCTGGTATGAAGTGCCGTGTGATAGCCTTCGGCTGCCAGGATCTTGTCTTGGTTTTTTATTATGGTCCTCATGTTGGCTTCATTCATGTCGTAGGCCTTGGCAATGTCAACTTTCCTCTCCCCTTTCTTCTTCCTCTCGATGCTTTCTAGCTTGGTGGCCTGAGGGAGGTGCCGACGCTTCTTGGGGTTCTCAGAAGGCTTCCTAGGCATTGTGAGCAGGGTAAAATGCAGTAACAATGGCATAAAATGCAGCAAGAAAAAAGCACCTTCCAATGCAATTATGCGACTGAGTGGCGCTGTGGTGGGAGAAATTTAAACAAAACATCATGTGACACCAGAAGTGTTTTTAATTGGGCGGCATCACGATCACGTCACGATAGCGGGCGGGGAAGGCTACTTGATCAGAAGTTTTCATTGGCTATCATCATCATGGGAATGTCCAGTATGACCATGTTGGACCGGGGGTGATCGTGCTAGAGGTGAACTCTGCGGATTTCGCCCACTTTTCGGAGTTCTGTGCGTGTTATGCTAACACACTCATGTTGCAGTAATTAAATTGTATTAAATAATACTACGGTAATTATTTGCTCTCCATGCTGGACGTGAATCGTGCTGGACTAATGCGTGTTGGATGCAAGGGTACTGTATATACACACACACATACAAGTAGATGCTCGATTTAATGAACACCAATTTAGCGGAAGTCCAAGATAACAATTTTTTCCCAGTATTTTTTGCCCTATCTAAGGGAAAATTTCCATTTAAAAGAGTATAATTCAGTTAAGGAAATTTCCTATTCAATAATGCTTTTGTGAGGGTATTATTTATGGGTTCAGACTGCTGTGTGTAGCACTGAGAGTTAGCAAAGTTTGCTAGGTTTGGGTTGCCTTCGAGGATTTCATGGAAAGCACCTTGAAATACCTCTGTACCAGATAATTATCCCTTATACTAAGCCTTGGTTGCGGAATTCGATTTAGCGGAAAATTTGAGATAACGGAATGGGGAATGGCTCAATTAGTCCGTTAAACTAAGTATTACAAGTACTTACACACACACACACACACACACACACACACACACACACACACACACACACAGCAGGTGTAGAGAAAACAGCGGAGAGGAGTGTCCAGAAGATAAAAAAGGTCTATCTATCTATCTATTGCCAGATGCCTCAATCCTGTTTGGGGTGGCCACAAACAAATTGCCTCCACGTCACCCTGTCCTCCGCCATTTCACTGCCCTGCTCCCAACTCACACCCCCTCTCTCATATACCTCTCCACCCTATCCCTCCATCTCATCCTCGGCCTCCCCCTCCCTCTTCCCCCCTCCACCTCACTCACATACACTCTCTTCGTCAGTCTCTCACCCTCCATCCTCTCTACATGGCCAAACCACCTCAGTGTGTTCCTCATAACGCTTCCTATCACATCCACATCCACACCACAACGATACTTTATATCCTCATTCGTCAGCCTGTCTCTCCATGTGACTCCACAGGCTCCTCTTAAATAACTCATTTCCACTGCTCTCACTCTTGACTTGTGTCCTTCCAACAACGTCCAAGCTTCACTTCCATAAGTTAGAGTTGGTATCACAATAATGTCATGTAGTAACTTTTTCACTTCCATGCTCACTTCCCTGTTGCTTATCACTGCATTCACCAGCAACCTTTCTTCCTTGCTGTGCCCTTTCAAGCACTTCACCCTCCAAACTTCCATCCTTACTCATCACACTACCCAAGAACTTAAACGTACTCACATTTTCCAATTCCTCACCATCCAACCTCACTGTACATTCACTGACTTCACCTCTCTCAAAGACCATCACTTTACTCTTCCCTACATTCACCTTTAGATTCCATTTCTTACACACTCTCCCAAACTCATCCACCAAGCCCTGTAGCTTCTCTTCATCATCACTCAACAATACAGTATCATCTGCAAACAACAGTACAGGGAGTTTCCAAACACTATCCTCTCTCACTAGGGTCACTCCAACATCCACTACCCTACCTTGTACCTCTTTTATTACCCCATCCATGTACAGATTGAACAACCATGGAGACATGACACATCCCTGTTTCAACTCAACCTTCAAAGAGAAAAATTCACTTAGTTCACCATCCACACGCATTGCAGCCTTAGCACCATCATACATACTCTTCACAGCATTCTACAACTTCCCATCTAGTCCATATATTCTTAATACTTTCCACAATCCTTGTCTATCCACCCTGTCATATGCTTTCTCCAAATCCATGAAAGCCGCATACAACTTCTTTCCCTTCTCTAGAAACTTTTCCACTAAAGATCTAAGAATGAATATCTGATCTACACAACCTCTTCCCTTCCTAAAGCCTCCCTGTTCTTCTCCAACTAATTCCTCTGTTCTTTCTCTAACTCTGTCAATAAGTATCCTACCATACACTTTTCCTATTATACTAAGAAGACAAATGCCCCTATGATTACCACACACTTTTTTTTCCCCTTTTCCTTTGTACAAGGGAATAATTATACCTGACTTCCAATCCTCAGGGACTCTACCTTCCTCCCAGGCCAATCTGCACATCTTCCACATCCATTCTACTACTACCTCTCCCCCATGCTTCAGCATTTCACCACACACTCCATCAATTCCTGGGGCTTTCCCCAATTTAACTTTCTTCATTGCTTCCACAACTTCTATCCTACTGATTTCTTCCTGTCTTCTCACCTCCCTCCTTCTCCCAGCTATTCCCCAGCCACTGATACTCACATTACTTCCATCCTCTATGTTCAACAATTCCTTAAAGTGTTCTCTCCATCTGCTCACTTTTTCTCCCTTCTCCACTAGTAATCTACCATTTTTATCTTTCACTCCCCTGCTAACCTCACTTCCACCCTGTCTTACTCTCTTCACCTCTTTCCAGAACATTTTCTTACAGTCCCTCCACTTTACACTCAAATTCTTTCCAAATTCCTCATCCACTCTCTTCTTACTCTCTCTTACTAATCTTTTCACCTCTCTCTTTCTTTCTACATATAACTCTCTCAAAAAGGTATGGGCAGTAATTAAAGAGTTACAGGAATGGACCATAGAGCAGGAAAACAAGATCAAAAGTCTACGGAATAAACTGGAAAAAATTTGTACAGGCAGTGACGAACAAGAAAGAGAAGTTTCTGAATTAAAAGTGAGCAATGAAACAGCCTCTAATGAAATAAAACAGCTTAAGAGGGAGAATATGAGGTTGGAAGAAGAAAGGGACATGATGAAAAGCAAACTAGATGAGTATGAATCCAAATCAAGAATACAGGACAGGCACATTAAAGAAATCAAGGAGCAACATAAGGGGTGCAAAAAAAATTCAAGAAGAGGGAAATGTAAATCTGAAAGAGATTATAGAACAACAACGCAAGGAAAAGATGGAGAGGGAAGTGGTTAGGGTGCTTAGAAGTAGAGAATCTTTGGTTAGGGATGTAGCAGATAAGAGAAAATGTGTAATAATTTCACGAGTTAAAGAAAAATGTACGACAATAAGATCAGAAAGCGAAAGAGAAGAACTGAGTAAGGTTAAAGAAATAATATCAGTAGTCATGGAGGAAAACAACGAAGCTCAAGAAGAGACTGAAGAGGTGTTTAGGGTAGGAAAGTACGAGGAAGGAGGGGCAAGGCCATTGAAGGTAAAGTTTAAATCCCAGGCAACAGTAAACGAAATTATCAGTAGAACATGGAAATTATCAGACAAGGAAGGATTCAAAAATGTTTGGATAAGGAGAGATGCAAATGAGGAAGAAAGAGCTAAAATAAAGGAGTTGGTAGAGGAAGCAAAGGTAAAAAACAGAGAATTGAGGAAGAGAAGATAGTGTTTTATTGGAGAGTCATGGATCAGAAATTAAGGAAGTGGTACCAGTGGAGAGAAGGAGAAAAGAGGGTATAAAAAACATCAAAAATAATTGGAAGGTGGCATATACTAATGTTGATGGTTTAATATCGGCAAGGTTAGAAATCAACGATTTTTTGAGGGTACATGAGCCTGATGTTATGTGCTTTGTAGAGACCAAGTTAAGAGAAGATATTGATGTTCATTTGGGAGATGGTAAATACAAACTGTGGAGAAGAGACAGAAAAGAAAAAAAGGGAGGAGGAGTGATGATAGCAGTGAAGAACAACATAAATGTAGATTCCGTGGAAATGGGAGAAGGCAGGGCTGAAGTGATAAATATGAAATTAGAAACTGGAGAGAATAGCAAGAGAGATATGGCAGTAGTGTGAACCCCTAAGACAAGAGCATGAAGTGATGATGAATACCAGGAAATGTTGTCAGACATGGCTACTTATTTACAGAAAATTATTGAGAAAAGCAACAATATAATTTTAATGAGTGACTTCAATTGTAAAAAGGTGAACTGGGAGGAATGGGACTCCCTACGTCAAGTGGGGTTGGTGGAGGATTAGTGCCCCTCCCTGTAAAACAATTAACTCTAAGCCCTTGGCCACCCTGTCTGGGATACATGGCATCTGGCAATGGATGGATGGATGGATGAACTGGGAGGAATGGGACTCATGAGGCAGCGAAGATTCGTGGGGCACTATATTATTAAATATAACAATGAACAATGTGATGACGCAATGGGTCAAAGAAGAGATATGGTTCCGAAGGTGAGGATACACCAGCAAGACTAGATTTACTGTTTACCAAAGAACCCGAAGTAACAGAATCCTTGAAATATCTGTGTCCTATTGGAAAAAGTGATCATGTGGTCACTGAGTTCCAGATGATAACAGAGAATGTGGAGCCAAGAGACGAGCTTCATAGGCAGGGAAGATACAACTTTGGGAAAGCAAACTTTACAGGATTGAGAAAATTTTTCAAAAATGGAGATTGGAGAAAATTCAGAGAAAAAATGAGAGATACAGAGGAAGTGGGATATTTTTCAAGGCCTCTATAATTCGAGATTGGAAAAATTTGTGCCAAGAGTAAGGGAGAAAGAAAACAGGAAAAAGGAATGGTTTAATAGGTGTATGATAGAAAAAAAGAGAGAGACACAGCATGGAACAATTGGAGAAAGAGAGGTAACAACAGAACAAAGGAAGAATATAAAAGAACTAGAAATACATACACAACAATATGTAGAGAGAAAGAACGGAATTTTGAGAAGGGTATAACTGACAAATGTAAGGATGAACCCAAACTGTTTTATAGATCTGTCAATGGCAAACTGAAACAAAAGGAAGGAATCACCAAACTGAAAGTAGAAGGAGAAGTCTATAAAGATGTGGCAATGCAAGCAGAAATAATGAACAAACGTTTCCAATCAGTTTTCACTAATGAAAAGGAGTTTGTGAAAGGGGAGGGAGTGACTAGAAATGTAGTGAAAAAAGATACAGAAGTGGAAGTACAGGAAGTGTATAAATTACTGGAAACTCAAGATGTAAGGAAAGCCCCAGGATCTGAGGGAATCTCTAATTGGGTACTGAAGGAATGCAGAAAACAACTGGCGGATAAGATTCACAGTTTAATTGTGTGCTCTCTAGAAGAAGGAAAAGTGCCTCAAGAATGGAAGAGGGCAAATGTGGCACCAATTTATAAGGGAGGAAGCAGGGAAGAACCCTTGAATTATAGACCAGTGTCCCTAACCGGCATGGTCGCACAATTGTGCGAAAGAATTCTGAAGGACAGATGGATAAAATATCTGGAAGAGATGAATATTTTGGCTGAATGTCAGTTTGGATTCAGAAGTGGAAGGTCATGTGTTTCCAACTTGTTGAATTTTTACTCAAAAGCGATTGACGTGCTACAGGAGAGAGATGGTTGGGTGGACTGTGTGTATTTAGATTTGGAGAAGGCCTTTGACAAGGTACCTCATAAGAGACTAATGTGGAAACTAGACAATATAGGAGGACTGAAGGGGAACCTCTTGGAATGGATGAGAGACTTTTTGAGAGACAGACAAATGAGGACAGTAATAAAGGATACGATGTCTGGATGGAGGGAAGTAACAAGTGGAGTCCCACAGGGCTCGGTGTTGGCGCCAGTAATGTTCCTGGTTTGCATAAATGATATGGTAGATGGAGTGAACAGTTATGCAAGTCTGTTTGCTGATGAGGCAAAGATCTTGAGGAAGGTAGAGGATGAGGAGGATTGTAAAATGCTGCAGGGGGATCTGGATAGGACACACGATTGGAGCCGGATGTGGGAAATGAAATTCAATGCAAAGAAATGTAAAATATTGGAAATGGGTAAAAGTACCAAAAAGACATCACTGAATTATTTGATGGGTAATGAACCAATCACAAATACATGAGAAGAGAAAGATTTGAGAGTGCTGGTCCAGGACAGTTAGTCACCTGAAAAACACATTAACAAGACAGTTAGAGAGACGTATAAACTCCTGACTAATACAGTATAAGAGTAGCTTTTCATTATATGGATGAAGTGATGATGAAAAAATTGATAGGGGCCATGATTCGCCCCAGGTTAGAACATGCAGCAGTAGTGTGGTCCCCACACAAAAAGAAAGATATAAACAAGATTGAGAGAATACAAAGAACAGCAACCCAAATGGTCCCCAGTCGGTAGATCAATCGTACAGAGAGAGGATGGAAAAGATGAATTTGCCTTCCTTAGAAGAAAGGAGAAAGAGAGGCAAAATGATTGCAGTGTTCAGGACCATGGTGAGAGTAGATAAAATTGACAGAGAAGATCTGTTTTTATGGGATAAGATAGTAACAAGAGGACACGGAATGAAGCTGAGGAAGCCAAGCTGCTTGAAGGATACCAAGAAATATAGTTTTCCTTATAGATGTATAGACCTGTGGAATGGCCTGAACAAAGAGATCGTCCAGTCTAAACTCTTAAATGAGTTTAAAGCTAAATTTGACTTACTAAGAAACAGAGACGGTACCCCACGAACATAGCTCATTTCCTGTATATTACACTTAGGTAAATACAATTAGGTAAATACACACACACACACACACACACACACACACACACACACACACACACACACACACACACACACACACACCCTACACACATCAGAAAGAGAGAAGGACCTAGGTGTGATTGTCAGTAACAGACTATCTCCGGCTGACCACATCAGCGAGAAGGTACGGAACATGTATACACTGCTTGCCAATATGAGAATAGCATTCACATACATAAATGAAGACATGCTAAGAAAGATAATAACATCATTCATCAGACCAACCCTGGAGTATGCATCAGTAGTCTGGAGTCCTCATCTCAAAAAACACATAAAGATTGAAAAAGTTCAAAGGGCCGCTACAAGATGGGTACCAAGCTTAAAGGATCTAAGCTATGAAGAAAGACTAAATAAATTGAATCTACCAACACTACAGGAGAGAAGGAAAAGAGGTGACATGATTATGCTATATAAATGCATATCAGGGAAGGAGAAAATGATTACTTAATGTATGGGGAAGCATCAGCAAGAGGACACTGCAAAAAACTGCATAAAAAGAGAGGTGATAAAGACATAAGAAAATTTAGTTTCCCAAATAGAGCAATTGATCAGTGGAATGCATTACCAAATGAAATAATGTGTGCCAAAACAATTCACAAATTTAAGGATATGTACGATAAATATGGTTTAAGACATGGGACAGTACGAGCTTGACTCATTCCTGTGAAGATACAATTTGGTAAGAACAATTAGGTAAGAACACATGCTCCTCTGCATCCTGCAGAATGCCGCATCAGTCTCTGGGTGACCAACAGCGTGAGAGGAGCCACAAACAGAGCTTTAATTGAGAAAAGGGGCCATTTAGACCTACCTGCATGTTATTGTGTACAACT